>NC_134485.1:4826160-4831160 GCF_040206685.1 Ascaphus truei | reverse complement strand
TCACACACACACACTGCTCCCTGGCTGTCACACACACACTGCTCCCTGGCAGTAACTCACACACACTGTCCCCTGGCTGTCACACACACTGCTCCCTGGCTGTAACTCACACACACTGCCCCCTGGCTGTCACACACACACACACACACACACACACACACACACACACACACACTGCTCCATGGCTGTCACACACACACTGCTCCCTGGCAGTAACTCACACACACTGCCCCCTGGCTGTCACACACACACACACACACACACACACACACACACACACACACACACACACACACACTGCTCCATGGCTGTAACTCACACACACACTGCTCCCTGGCTGTCACACACACACTGCTCCATGGCTGTAACTCACACACACTGCTCCCTGGCTGTAACTCACACACACTGCTCCCTGGCTGTCACACACACACTGTCCCCTGGCTGTCACACACACACTGCTCCCTGGCTGTCACACACACACACACAGCTCCCTGGCTGTCACACACACACACACACAGCTCCCTGGCTGTCACACACACACACACAGCTCCCTGGCTGTCACACACACACACACACTGCTCCCTGGCTGTCACACACACACTGCTCCCTGGCTGTCACACACACACTGCCCCCTGGCTGTAACTCACACACACTGCTCCCTGGCTGTCACACACACACTGCTCCCTGGCAGTAACTCACACACACTGCCCCCTGGCTGTCACACACACACACACACACACACACACACACACACACACACACACACACACACACACACACACACACACACACACACACACACACACACACACTGCTCCCTGGCTGTCACACACACACTGCTCCATGGCTGTAACTCACACACACTGCTCCCTGGCTGTCACACACACACACTGCTCCCTGGCTGTCACACACACACTGCTCCCTGGCTGTCACACACACACACACAGCTCCCTGGCTGTCACACACACACACACACAGCTCCCTGGCTGTCACACACACACGGCTCCCTGGCTGTCACACACACACACACACACGGCCCCCTGGCTGTCACACACACACACACACTGCTTCCTGGCTGTCACACACACACTGCTCCCTGGCTGTCACACACACACTGCTCCCTGGCTGTCACACACACACTGCTCCCTGGCTGTCACACACACACTGCTCCCTGGCTGTCACACACACACGGCTCCCTGGCTGTCACACACACACACACACACGGCCCCCTGGCTGTCACACACACGCACACACTGCCCCCTGGCCCCTGGCTGACACACGCATACACTGCCACCTGGCTAACACACACACACACACACACTGCACACACTGCCCCCTGGCTGTCACACACACACTGCTCCCTGGCTGTCACACACACACACACACACACACACACACACACACACACACACACTGCTCTCTGGCTGTCACACACACACACTGCTCCCTGGCTGTCACACACACACTGCTCCCTGGCTGTCACACACACACACTGCCCCCTGGCAGTCACACACACACACACACTGCCCCCAGGCTGACAAACACACACACACACACACACACACACTGCCCCCAGGCTGACAAACACACACACACACACACACACACACACACACACTGCCCCCAGGCTGACAAACACACACACACACACACACACACACACACACACACACACACACACACAGCCTACTGGCTGTCACACACACACACACACATTGCCCCCTGGCTGTCACACACATTGCCATCTGGCTGTCACACACACACACACACACACACACACACACACACACACACACACACACTGCTCCCTGGCTGTCACACACACACACTGCTCCCTGGCTGACACACACACACACACACACACACACACACACACACACACACAGCTCCCTGGCTTTCGCACACACTGCTCCCTGGCTGTCACACACACACACACACACACACACACACACACACACACACTGCCCCCTGGCTGTCACACACACACACACACACACACACACACACACACACACACACACACACACACACACACACTGCCCCCAGGCTGACACACACACACACACACACACTGCCTGCTGGCTGTCACACACACACACACACACACACACACACTGCCCCCTGGCTGTCACACACATTGCCATCTGGCTGTCACACACACACACACACACACACACACACACACACACACACACACACAGCTCCCTGGCTGTCACACACACACACACACACACACCCACACCCACACACACACACACACTGCCCCCTGGCTGTCTCACACACTGTCCCCTGGCTGTCACACACACACTGTCCCCTGGCTGTCACACACACACTGTCCCCTGGCTGTCACACACACACTGTCCCCTGGCTGTCACACACACACACACACACACACACTGCTCCCTGGCTGTCACACACACACACACACACACACTGCTCCCTGGCTGTCACACACACACACACACACACACACACACACACACACACACACACACACACACACACACACACACACACTGCCTGCTGGCTGTCACACACACACACACACACACACACACACACACACACACACACACACACACACACACACACACAGCCCCCTGGCTGTCACACACATTGCCATCTGGCTGTCACACACACACACACACACACACACTGTCCCCTGGCTGTCACACACACACACACACACACACACACACACACACACACACACACACACACACACACACACACTGCCCCCTGGCTGTCACACACACACACACACACACACACACACACACACACACACACACACACACACACACACACACACTGCCCCCAGGCTGACACACACACACACAGACACACACTGCCTACTGGCTGTCACACACATTGCCATCTGGCTGTCACACACACAGCTCCCTGGCTGTCACACACACACACACACACACACACACACACACACACACACACACACACACTGCTCTCTGGCTGTCACACACACACACACACACACACACACTGCTCCCTGGCTGTCACACACACACTGCTCCCTGGCTGTCACACACACACTGCTCCCTGGCTGTCACACACACACTGCTCCCTGGCTGTCACACACACACACTGCTCCCTGGCTGTCACACACGCACAAACTGCCCACTGGCTATCACACACACACTGCCCCCTGGCTGTCACACACACACACACACACACACACACACACACACACACACACACACACACACACACACACACTGCCCCCTGGCTGTCACACACACACACACACTGCCCCCAGGCTGACACACACACACACACACACACACTGCCTACTGGCTGTCACACACACACACACACACACTGCCCCCTGGCTGTCACACACACACACACACACACACACACACACACACACACACACACACACACACACACAGCTCCCTGGCTGTCACACACACACACACACACACACACACACACACACACACACACACACACACACAGCCCCCTGGCTGTCACACACACACTGTCCCCTGGCTGTCACACACACACTGTCCCCTGGCTGTCACACACACACACACACACTGCTCAATGGCTGTCACACACACACACTGCTCCCTGGCTGACACACACACACACACACACACACACACACACACACACACACTGCTCCCTGGCTGTCACACACACACACACTGCTCCCTGGCTGTCACACACACTTCTCCATGGCTGTCACTCTCACAAACACACTGCCCCCTGGCTGTCACACACACACACACACACACACACACACACACACACACACACACACACACACACACACTGCTCCCTGGCTGGCACACAAACATACTGCTCCCTGGCTATAACACACACACACACACACACACACACACACACACACACTGCTCCCTGGCTGTCACACACACACACACTGTCCCCTGGCTGTCACACACACACACTGCTCCCTGGCAGTAACTCACACACACTGCCCCCTGGCTGTCACACACACACACACACACACACACACACACACACACACTGCTCCTTGGCTGTAACTCACACACTCTGCTCCCTGGCTGTCACACACACACACTGACCCCTGGCTGTCACACACACACACACGCACACACGGCCCCCTGGCTGTCACACACACGCACACACTGCCCCCTGGCCCCTGGCTGACACACGCATACACTGCCACCTGGCTAACACACACACACACACACACACACACACACTGCACACACTGCCCCCTGGCTGTCACACACACACTGCTCCCTGGCTGTCACACACACACACACACACACACACACACACACACACACACACACACACACACACACACTGCTCTCTGGCTGTCACACACACACACTGCTCCCTGGCTGTCACACACACACTACTCCCTGGCTGTCACACACACACACTGCTCCCTGGCTGTCACACACGCACAAACTGCCCACTGGCTATCACACACACACTGCCCCCTGGCAGTCACACACACACACACTGCCCCCAGGCTGACAAACACACACACACACACACACACTGCCCCCAGGCTGACAAACACACACACACACACACACACACACTGCCCCCAGGCTGACAAACACACACACACACACACACACACACACACACACACACACACACACACACAGCCCCCTGGCTGTCACACACACACACAGCTCCCTGGCTGTCACACACACTGCCCCCTCGCTGTCACACACACACACACACACACACACACACACACACACACACACACACACACACACACACTGCTCCCTGGCTGTCACACACACACACACTGCTCCCTGGCTGTCACACACACACTGCTCCCTGGCTGTCACACACACACTGCTCCCTGGCTGTCACACACACACACACTGCTCCCTGGCTGTCACACACACACTGCTCCCTGGCAGTAACTCACACACACTGTCCCCTGGCTGTCACACACACTGCTCCCTGGCTGTAACTCACACACACTGCCCCCTGGCTGTCACACACACACACACACACACACA
>NC_134485.1:4818660-4823660 GCF_040206685.1 Ascaphus truei | reverse complement strand
GGCTGTCACACACACACTGTCCCCTGGCTGTCACACACACACTGTCCCCTGGCTGTCACACACACACACACACACACACACACACACACTGCTCCCTGGCTGTCACACACACACACACACACACACTGCTCCCTGGCTGTCACACACACACACACACACACACACACACACACACACACACACACACACACACACACACACACACACACACACACACACTGCCTGCTGGCTGTCACACACACACACACACACACACACACACACACACACACACACACACACACACACACACAGCCCCCTGGCTGTCACACACATTGCCATCTGGCTGTCACACACACACACACACACACACACACACACACACACACTGCCCCCTGGCTGTTTCACACACTGTCCCCTGGCTGTCACACACACACACACACACACACACACTGTCCCCTGGCTGTCACACACACACACACACACACACACACACACACACACACACACACACACACACACACACACACACACACACTGCCCCCTGGCTGTCACACACACACACACACACACACACACACACACACACACACACACACACACACACACACACACACACACACACACACTGCCCCCAGGCTGACACACACACACACAGACACACACTGCCTACTGGCTGTCACACACATTGCCATCTGGCTGTCACACACACAGCTCCCTGGCTGTCACACACACACACACACACACACACACACACACACACACACACACACTGCTCTCTGGCTGTCACACACACACACACACACACACACACTGCTCCCTGGCTGTCACACACACACTGCTCCCTGGCTGTCACACACACACTGCTCCCTGGCTGTCACACACACACTGCTCCCTGGCTGTCACACACACACACTGCTCCCTGGCTGTCACACACGCACAAACTGCCCACTGGCTATCACACACACACTGCCCCCTGGCTGTCACACACACACACACACACACACACACACACACACACACACACACACACACACACACACACACACACACACACACTGCCCCCTGGCTGTCACACACACACACACACTGCCCCCAGGCTGACACACACACACACACACACACACACTGCCTACTGGCTGTCACACACACACACACACACACACACACACTGCCCCCTGGCTGTCACACACACACACACACACACACACACACACACACACACACACACACAGCTCCCTGGCTGTCACACACACACACACACACACACACACACACACACACACACACACACACACACACAGCCCCCTGGCTGTCACACACACACTGTCCCCTGGCTGTCACACACACACTGTCCCCTGGCTGTCACACACACACACACACTGCTCAATGGCTGTCACACACACACACTGCTCCCTGGCTGACACACACACACACACACACACACACACACACACACACACTGCTCCCTGGCTGTCACACACACACACACTGCTCCCTGGCTGTCACACACACTTCTCCATGGCTGTCACTCTCACAAACACACTGCCCCCTGGCTGTCACACACACACACACACACACACACACACACACACACACACACACACACACACACTGCTCCCTGGCTGGCACACAAACATACTGCTCCCTGGCTATAACACACACACACACACACACACACACACACACACTGCTCCCTGGCTGTCACACACACACACACTGTCCCCTGGCTGTCACACACACACACTGCTCCCTGGCAGTAACTCACACACACTGCCCCCTGGCTGTCACACACACACACACACACACACACACACACACACACACACACACACACACACACACACTGCTCCTTGGCTGTAACTCACACACTCTGCTCCCTGGCTGTCACACACACACACTGACCCCTGGCTGTCACACACACACACACGCACACACTGCCCCCTGGCTGTCACACACACACACACACACGCGCACACACACACACACACACACACACACACACACACACACACACACACACACTGCCCCCTGGCTGTCACACACACACACACACACACACACACACACACACACACACAGCCCCCTGGCTGTCACACACACACACAGCTCCCTGGCTGTCACACACACTGCCCCCTCACTGTCACACACACACACACACACACACACACACACACACACACACACACACACACACACACACACACACACACACACACACACACACACACACACTGCTCCCTGGCTGTCACACACACACACTGCTCCCTGGCTGTCACACACACACTGCTCCCTGGCTGTCACACACACACACTACTCCCTGGCTGTCACACACACACTGCTCCCTGGCAGTAACTCACACACACTGCCCCCTGGCTGTCACACACACACTGCTCCCTGGCAGTAACTCACACACACTGCTCCCTGGCTGACACACACACACACTGCTCCCTGGCTGTCACACACACACACTGCTCCCTGGCTGTAACTCACACACACTGCTCCCTGGCTGTCACACACACACACACTGCTCCCTGGCAGTAACTCACACACACTGCCCCCTGGCTGTCACACACACACACACACACACACACACACACACACACACACACACACACACACACACTGCTCCATGGCTGTAACTCACACACACACTGCTCCCTGGCTGTCACACACACACACACTGCTCCCTGGCTGTCACACACACACACACACACACACACACACTGCTCCCTGGCTGTCACACACACACTGCTCCCTGGCTGTAACTCACACACACTGCTCCCTGGCTGTCACACACACACTGCTCCCTGGCAGTAACTCACACACACTGCCCCCTGGCTGTCACACACACACACACACACACACACACACACACACACACACACACACACACACACACACACACACTGCTCCATGGCTGTAACTCACACACACACTGCTCCCTGGCTGTCACACACACACTGCTCCATGGCTGTAACTCACACACACACTGCTCCATGGCTGTCACACACACACACTGCTCCCTGGCTGTCACACACACACACACAGCTCCCTGGCTGTCACACACACACTGCTCCCTGGCTGTCACACACACACTGCTCCCTGGCTGTCACACACACACTGCTCCCTGGCTGTCACACACACACTGCTCCCTGGCTGTCACACACACACTGCTCCCTGGCTGTCACACACACACTGCTCCCTGGCTGTCACACACACACTGCTCCCTGGCTGTCACACACACACTGCTCCCTGGCTGTCACACACACACTGGCCCCTGGCTGTCACACACACACTGCTCCCTGGCTGTCACACACACACACACACACACACACACACACACACACACACACACACACACACACACACACACACACACACACACACACACTGCTCTCTGGCTGTCACACACACACACACTGCTCCCTGGCTGTCACACACACACTGCTCCCTGGCTGTCACACACACACACTGCTCCCTGGCTGTCACACACGCACAAACTGCCCACTGGCTATCACACACACACTGCCCCCTGGCTGTCACACACACACACACACACACACACACTGCCCCCTGGCTGTCACACACACACACACACACACACACACACTGCCCCCAGGCTGACAAACACACACACACACACACACACACACACACTGCCCCCAGGCTGACAAACACACACACACACACACACACACACACACACACACACACACACACACACACACAGCCTACTGGCTGTCTCACACACACACACACACACACATTGCCCCCTGGCTGTCACACACATTGCCATCTGACTGTCACACACACACAGCTCCCTGGCTCTCACACACACACACACACACACACACACACACACACACACACACACACACACACACACACACACACACACACACACACACTGCTCCCTGGCTGTCACACACACACACTGCTCCCTGGCTGACACACACACACACACACACACACACACACACACACACACACAGCTCCCTGGCTTTCACACACACTGCTCCCTGGCTGTCACACACACACACACACACACACACACACACTGCCCCCAGGCTGACACACACACACACACACACACACACACACACACACACACTGCCTGCTGGCTGTCACACACACACACACACACACACACACACACACACACACACACACACACACACACACTGCCCCCTGGCTGTCACACACACTGCTCCCTGGCTGTCACACACGCACAAACTGCCCACTGGCTATCACACACACACTGCCCCCTGGCAGTCACACACACACACACACACTGCCCCCTGGCTGTCACACACACACACACACACACACTGCCCCCAGGCTGACAAACACACACACACACACACACACTGCCCCCAGGCTGACAAACACACACACACACACACACACACACACACACACACACACACACACACACACACACACAGCCTACTAGCTGTCACACACACACACACACATTGCCCCCTGGCTGTCACACACATTGCCATCTGGCTGTCACACACACACAGCTCCCTGGCACACACACACACACACACACACACACACACACACTGCTCCCTGGCTGTCACACACACACACAGCTCCCTGGCTTTCGCACACACTGCTCCCTGGCTGTCACACACACACACACACACACACACACACTGCCCCCAGGCTGACAAACACACACACACACACACACACTGCCCCCAGGCTGACAAACACACACACACACACACACACACACACACACACACACACAGCCTACTGGCTGTCACACACACACACACACACATTGCCCCCTGGCTGTCACACACATTGCCATCTGGCTGTCACACACACACAGCTCCCTGGCTCACACACACACACACACACACACACACACACACACACACACACACACACACACACACACAGCTCCCTGGCTGTCACACACACACACTGCTCCCTGGCTGACACACACACACACACACACACACACACACAGCTCCCTGGCTTTCGCACACACTGCTCCCTGGCTG
>NC_134485.1:4806160-4813660 GCF_040206685.1 Ascaphus truei | reverse complement strand
CACACACACACACACTGCTCCCTGGCTGTCACACACACTTCTCCATGGCTGTCACTCTCACAAACACACTGCCCCCTGGCTGTCACACACACACACACACACACACACACACACACACACACACACACACACACTGCTCCCTGGCTGTCACACACACACACACACACTGCTCCTTGGCTGACACACACACACACATACACACACAGCTCCCTGGCTTTCACACACACTGCTCCCTGGCTGTCACACACACACACACACACACACTGCTCCCTGGATGTCACACACACACTGCTCCCTGGCTGTCACACACACACACACACTGTCCCCTGGCTGTCACACAAACACTGCTCCCTGGCTGTAACTCACACACACTGCCCCCTGGCTGTCACACACACAAACTCCCCCCTGGCTGTCACACACACACACACACACACACACACACACACACACACACAGCTCCCTGGCTTTCACACACACTGCTCCCTGGCTGTCACACACACACACACACACACACACTGCTCCCTGGCTGTCATACACACACTGCTCCCTGGCTGTCACACACACACACACACAGACACACAGACACACAGACACACACACACACACACACACACACACACTGTCCCCTGGCTGTCACACACACACTGCTCCCTGGCTGTAACTCACACACACTGCCCCCTGGCTGTCACACACACAAACTCCCCCCTGGCTGTAACTCACACACACTGCTCCCTGGCTGACACACACACACACACACACACACACATACAGCTCCCTGGCTTTCACACACACTGCTCCATGGCTGTCACACACACACACACACACACACACACACACACACACACACACACACACACTGCTCCCTGGCTGTCACACACACACTGCTCCCTGGCTGTCACACACACACACACACACACACACACACACTGTCCCCTGGCTGTCACACACACACTGTTCCCTGGCTGTAACTCACACACACTGCCCCCTGGCTGTCACACACACAAATTCCCCCCTCGCTGTCACACACACACACACACACACACACACACACACACACACACACACACACACACACACACACACACACACACACACACTGCTCCTTGGCTGTAACTCACATACTCTGCTCCCTGATTGTCACACACACACACTGCTCCCTGGCTGTCACACACACACTGCTCCCTGGCTGTCACACACACACTGCTCCCTGGCTGTCACACACACACTGTCCCCTGGCTGTCACACACACACTGCTCCCTGGCTGTAACTCACACACACTGCTCCCTGGCTGTCACACACACACTGCTCCCTGGCTGTCACACACACAAACTGCCCCCCTGGCTGTCACACACACACACACTGCTCCCTGGCTGTAACTCACACACACTGCTCCCTGGCTGTCACACAAACACTCTGCTCCCTGGCTGTCACACACACACACGGCCCCCTGGCTGTCACACACACACACTGCTCCCTGGCTGTCACACACACACTGCTCCCTGGCTGTCACACACACACTGCTCCCTGGCTGTCACACACACACTGTCCCCTGGCTGTCACACACACACTGCTCCCTGGCTGTAACTCACACACACTGCTCCCTGGCTGTCACACACACACTGCTCCCTGGCTGTCACACACACAAACTGCCCCCCTGGCTGTCACACACACAAACTGCCCCCCTGGCTGTCACACACACACTGCTCCCTGGCTGTAACTCACACACACTGCTCCCTGGCTGTCACACAAACACTCTGCTCCCTGGCTGTCACACACACACACACTGCTTCCTGGCTGTCACACACACTGCTCCCTGGCTGTCACACACACACACTGCTCCCTGGCTGTCACACACACACTGCTCCCTGGCTGTCACACACACACTGCTCCCTGGCTGTCACACACACACACACACACACACACAGCTCCCTGGCTGTCACACACACACACTGCTCCCTGGCTGTCACACACACACACACACACACACACAGCTCCCTGGCTGTCACACACACACTGCTCCCTGGCTGTCACACACACACGGCTCCCTGGCTGTCACACACACTGCCCCCTGGCTGTCACACACACGCACACACTGCCCCCTGGCCCCTGGCTGACACACGCACACACTGCACACACTGGCCCCTGGCTGTCACACACACACGCACACACAAACTGCCCCCTGGCTGTCACAAACACACTGCTCCCTGGCTGTCACACACACACACACACACACACACACACACACTGCTCCCTGGCTGACACACACACACACACACACACACTGCTCCCTGGCTGGCACACACACACACTGCTCCCTGGCTGTCACACACACTTCTCCATGGCTGTCACTCTCACACACACATTGCCCCCTGGCTGTCACACACACACACACACACACACACACACACACACACACACACACACACACACACACACACACACACACACTGCTCCCTGGCTGGCACACAAACACACTGCTCCCTGGCTATCACACACACACACACACACACACACACACACACACACACACACACACTGCTCCCTGGCTGTCACACACACACACTGCTCCCTGGCTGACACACACACACACACATACACACACACAGCTCCCTGGCTTTCACACACACTGCTCCCTGGCTGTCACTGTCACTGTCACACACACACACACACACACACACACACACACACACACACACACACACACACACTGCTCCCTGGCTGTCACACACACACTGCTCCCTGGCTGTCACACACACACACACACACACATACACACACACACACACACACACACACTGTCCCCTGGCTGTCACACACACACTGCTCCCTGGCTGTAACTCACACACACTGCCCCCTGGCTGTCACACACACAAACTCCCCCCTGGCTGTCACACACACACACACACACACACACACACACACACACACACACACACACACACACACACACACACACACTGCTCCCTGGCTGTAACTCACACACTCTGCTCCCTGGCTGTCACACACACACACTGCTCCCTGGCTGTCACACACACACACACACACACACACACACACACTGCTCCCTGGCTGTCACACACACACTGCTCCCTGGCTGTCACACACACACTGCTCCCTGGCTGTCACACACACACTGCTCCCTGGCTGTCACACACACACTGCTCCCTGGCTGTCACACACACACTGTCCCCTGGCTGTCACACACACACTGCTCCCTGGCTGTAACTCACACACACTGCTCCCTGGCTGTAACTCACACACACTGCTCCCTGGCTGTCACACACACACACACACACACACACACACACACTGCTCCCTGGCTGTCACACACACACTGCTCCCTGGCTGTCACACACACACTGCTCCCTGGCTGTCACACACACACTGCTCCCTGGCTGTCACACACACACTGCTCCCTGGCTGTCACACACACACTGTCCCCTGGCTGTCACACACACACTGCTCCCTGGCTGTAACTCACACACACTGCTCCCTGGCTGTCACACACACACTGCTCCCTGGCTGTAACTCACACACACTGCCCCCTGACTGTCACACACACAAACTGCCCCCCTGGCTGTCACACACACACACTGCTCCCTGGCTGTAACTCACACACACTGCTCCCTGGCTGTCACACAAACACTCTGCTCCCTGGCTGTCACACACACACACTGCTCCCTGGCTGTCACACACACACACACACTGCTCCCTGGCTGTCACACACACACACACACACACACACAGCTCCCTGGCTGTCACACACACACTGCTCCCTGGCTGTCACACACACACTGCTCCCTGGCTGTCACACACACACGGCTCCCTGGCTGTCACACACACTGCCCCCTGGCTGTCACACACACGCACACACTGCCCCCTGCCCCCTGGCTGACACACGCACACACTGCACACACTGCCCCCTGGCTGACACACGCACACACTACACACACTGCTCCCTGGCTGTCACACACACACACACACACACACACACACACACACACTGCTCTCTGGCTGTCACACACACACACACACACTGCTCCCTGGCTGTCACACACACTGCTCCCTGGCTGTCACACACACACACTGCTCCCTGGCTGTCACACACGCACAAACTGCCCACTGGCTATCACACACACACTGCCCCCTGGCTGTCACACACACACACACACACACACACACACACACACACACACACACACACACACACACACACACACACTGCCCCCTGGCTGTCACACACACACACACACACACACACACACACACACACACACACACACACACACACACACACACACACACACACACACACACACACACACACACTGCTCCCTGGCTGTAACTCACACACTCTGCTCCCTGGCTGTCACACACACACACTGCTCCCTGGCTGTCACACACACACACACACACACACACTGCTCCCTGGCTGTCACACACACACTGCTCCCTGGCTGTCACACACACACTGCTCCCTGGCTGTCACACACACACTGCTCCCTGGCTGTCACACACACACTGCTCCCTGGCTGTCACACACACACTGTCCCCTGGCTGTCACACACACACTGCTCCCTGGCTGTCACACACACACTGTCCCCTGGCTGTCACACACACACTGCTCCCTGGCTGTAACTCACACACACTGCTCCCTGGCAGTAACTCACACACACTGCTCCCTGGCTGTCACACACACACTGCTCCCTGGCTGTAACTCACACACACTGCCCCCTGACTGTCACACACACAAACTGCCCCCCTGGCTGTCACACACACACACTGCTCCCTGGCTGTAACTCACACACACTGCTCCCTGGCTGTCACACAAACACTCTGCTCCCTGGCTGTCACACACACACACTGCTCCCTGGCTGTCACACACACACACACACTGCTCCCTGGCTGTCACACACACACACACACACACACACAGCTCCCTGGCTGTCACACACACACTGCTCCCTGGCTGTCACACACACACGGCTCCCTGGCTGTCACACACACTGCCCCCTGGCTGTCACACACACGCACACACTGCCCCCTGCCCCCTGGCTGACACACGCACACACTGCACACACTGCCCCCTGGCTGACACACGCACACACTACACACACTGCTCCCTGGCTGTCACACACACACACACACACACACACACACACACACACTGCTCTCTGGCTGTCACACACACACACACACACTGCTCCCTGGCTGTCACACACACTGCTCCCTGGCTGTCACACACACACACTGCTCCCTGGCTGTCACACAAGCACAAACTGCCCACTGGCTATCACACACACACTGCCCCCTGGCTGTCACACACACACACACACACACACACACACACACACACACACACACACACACACACACACACACACACACACACACACACACTGCTCCCTGGCTGTCACACACACACACTGCTCCCTGGCTGTCACACACACACACTACTCCCTGGCTGTCACACACACACTGCTCCCTGGCAGTAACTCACACACACTGCCCCCTGGCTGTCACACACACACTGCTCCCTGGCAGTAACTCACACACACTGCTCCCTGGCTGTCACACACACACTGCTCCCTGGCTGTCACACACACACACTGCTCCCTGGCTGTAACTCACACACACTGCTCCCTGGCTGTCACACACACACACACACACACACACACACACACACACACACACACACACACTGCTCCATGGCTGTAACTCACACACACACTGCTCCCTGGCTGTCACACACACACTGCTCCCTGGCTGTCACACACACACTGCTCCCTGGCTGTCACACACACACGGCTCCCTGGCTGTCACACACACGCACACACTGCTCCCTGGCCCCTGGCTGACACACGCATACACTGCCACCTGGCTAACACACACACACACACACACTGCACACACTGGCCCCTGGCTGTCACACACACACTGCTCCCTGGCTGTCACACACACACACACACACACACACACACACACACACACACACACACACACACACACACACTGCTCTCTGGCTGTCACACACACACACACACACACACACACTGCTCCCTGGCTGTCACACACACACGGCTCCCTGGCTGTCACACACACGCACACACTGCTCCCTGGCCCCTGGCTGACACACGCATACACTGCCACCTGGCTAACACACACACACACACACACTGCACACACTGGCCCCTGGCTGTCACACACACACTGCTCCCTGGCTGTCACACACACACACACACACACACACACACACACACACACACACACACACACACACACACACACACACTGCTCTCTGGCTGTCACACACACACACACACACACACACACACTGCTCCCTGGCTGTCACACACACACTGCTCCCTGGCTGTCACACACACACATACACACACACACACTGCTCCCTGGCTGTCACACACGCACAAACTGCCCACTGGCTATCACACACACACTGCCCCCTGGCTGTCACACACACACACACACACACACACACACACACACACTGCCCCATGGCTGTCACACACACACACACACACACACTGCCCCCAGGCTGACAAACACACACACACACACACACACACACACACACACTGCCCCCAGGCTGACAAACACACACACACACACACACACACACACACAGCCTACTGGCTGTCTCACACACACACACACACACACATTGCCCCCTGGCTGTCACACACATTGCCATCTGGCTGTCACACACACACAGCTCCCTGGCTCTCACACACACACACACACACACACACACACACACACACACACACACACACACACACACACACACACACTGCTCCCTGGCTGTCACACACACACACTGCTCCCTGGCTGACACACACACACACACACACACACACACACACACACACACACACAGCTCCCTGGCTTTCACACACACTGCTCCCTGGCTGTCACACACACACACACACACACACACACACACACACACACACACACACACACACACAGCCCCCAGGCTGACACACACACACACACACACACTGCCTGCTGGCTGTCACACACACACACACACACACACACACACACACACACACACACACACACACACACACACACACTGCCCCCTGGCTGTCACACACATTGCCATCTGGCTGTCACACACACACACACACACACACACACACACACACACACACACACACACACAGCTCCCTGGCTGTCACACACACCCACACACCCACACACCCACACACCCACACACCCACACACACTGCCCCCTGGCTGTCTCACACACTGTCCCCTGGCTGTCACACACACACTGTCCCCTGGCTGTCACACACACACACTGTCCCCTGGCTGTCACACACACACACTGTCCCCTGGCTGTCACACACACACACACACACACACACACACACTGCTCCCTGGCTGTCACACACACACACACTGCTCCCTGGCTGTCACACACACACACACACACACACACACACACACACACACACACACACACACACACTGCCT